>NC_069659.1:17500-22500 GCF_027244095.1 Hemicordylus capensis
GGCTAAAAACGCGTCTCCGCGGGGTGGCTAAAAACGCCTCTCTGGGGGGTGCCTAAAAACGCCTCTACGGGGGGTGGCTAAGAACGCCTCTCCAGGGGGTGGCTAAAAACGCCTCTCCGGGGGGTGGCTAAAAACGCCTCTCCGCGGGGTGGCTAAAAATCATACTGGGGGGGTGGCTAAAAACGCCTCTTCGGGGGGTGGCTAAATACGCCACTTTTGCGGGGTGGCTAAAAACGACTCTCCGGGGGGTGGCTAAAAACGCCTCTCCGGGGGGTGGCTAAAAACGCGTCTCCGCGGGGTGGCTAAAAACGCCTCTCCGGGGGGTGGCTAAAAACGCCTCTCCGGTTGTGGCTAATAATGCGTCTCCGCGGGGTGGCTATAAACGCCTCTCCAGGGGGTGGCTAAAAATGCCTCTCCACAGTGTGGCTAAAAACGCCTCTCCGGGGGGTGGCTAAAAACGCTTCTCTGGGGGGTGGCTAAAAACGCCTCTCTGGGGGGTGGCTAAAAACGCCTCTCCGGGGGGTGGCTAAAAACGCTTCTCTGGGGGGTGGCTAAAAACGCCTCTCCGGGGGGTGGCTAAAAACGCCTCTCCGCGGGGTGGCTAAAAACGCCTCTCCGGGGGGTGGCTAAAAACGCTTCTCTGGGGGGTGGCTAAAAACGCCTCTCCGCGGGGTGGTTAAAAACGCCTCTCCGGGGAGTGAATAAAAACGCCTCTCCGGGGGCTGGCTAAAAACGCCTCTCCGGGGGGTGGCAAAAAACGCCTCTCCGGGGGGTGGCTAAAAACGCCTTTCCGGGGGGTGGCGAAAAACGCCTCTCCGGGGGTGGCTAAAAACGCTCTAACCCTAACCCTAACCCTAACCCTAACCCTAACCCTAACCCTAACCCTAACCCTAACCCTAGCCCTAGCCCTAGCCCTAGCCCTAGCCCTAGCCCTAGCCCTAGCCCTAGCCCTAACCCTAACCCTAACCCTAACCCTAACCCTAACCCTGACCCTGACCCTAACCCTAGCCCTAGCCCTAGCCCTAGCCCTAGCCCTAGCCCTAGCCCTAGCCCTAGACCTAGCCCTAGCCCGAGCCCTAGCCCTAGCCCTAGCCCTAGCCCTAGCCCTAGCCCTAGCCCTAGCCCTAACCCTAACCCTAACCCTAACCCTAACATTCACCCTCACCCTCACCCTCACCCTCACCCTAACCCTAACCCTAACCCTAACCCTAACCCTAACCCTGAACCTAACCCTAACCCTGAACCTAACCCTAACCCTAACCCTAACCCTAGCCCTAACCCTAGCCCTAACCCTAGCCCTAGCCCTAGCCTTAGCCCTAGCCCTAGCCCTAGCCCTAGCCCTAGCCCTAGCCCTAACCCTAGCCCTAACCCTAACCCTAAGCCTAACCCTAACCCTAACCCTAGCCCTAGCCCTAGCCCTAGCCCTAACCCTAACCGTAACCCTAACCCTAACCCTAACCCTAACCCTAACCCTAACGCCTCTTCGGGGGGTGGCTAAAAACGCCACTTTTGCGGGGTGGCTAAAAACAACTCTCCGGGGGGTGAATAAAAACTCCTCTCCGGGGGGTGGCTAAAAACGCGTCTCCGCGGGGTGGCTAAAATCGTCTCTCTGGGGGGTGGCTAAAAACGCCTCTCAGGGGGGTGGCTAAGAACGCCTCTCCGGGGGGTGGCTAAAAACGCGTCTCCGCGGGGTGGCTAAAAACGCCTCTCCGGGGGGTGGCTAAAAACGCCTCTCCGGGGGGTGGCTAAAAACGCCTCTCCGGGGGGTGGCTAAAAACGACTCTCCGTGGGGTGGCTAAAAACGCCTCTCTGTGGGGTGGTTAAAAATCATATTCGTGGGGTGGCTAAAAACGCCTCTCCGGGGGGTGGTTAAAAATCATATTCGTGGGGTGGCTAAAAACGCCTCTCTGGGGGGTTGCTAAAAACCCCTCTACGGGGGGTGGCTAAGAACGCCTCTCCAGGGGGTGGCTAAAAACGCCTCTCCGGGGGGTGGCTAAAAACGCCTCTCCAAGGGGTGGCTAAAAATCATACCCGGTGGGTGGCTAAAAACGCCTCTTCGGGGGGTGGCTAAAAACGCCACTTTTGCGGGGTGGCTAAAAACGACTCTCCGGGGGGTGGCTAAAAACGCCTCTCCGGGGGGTGGCTAAAAACGCGTCTCCGGGGGGTGGCTAAAAACGCCTCTCTGGGGGGTGGCTAAAAACGCCTCTCCGGGGGGTGGCTAAAAACGACTCTCCGGGGGGTGGCTAAAAACGCCTCTCCGTGGGGTGGTTAAAAATCATATTCGTGGGGTGGCTAAAAACGCCTCTCTGGGGGGTTGCTAAAAACCCCTCTACGGGGGGTGGCTAAGAACGCCTCTCCAGGGGGTGGCTAAAAACGCCTCTCCGGGGGGTGGCTAAAAACGCCTCTCCAAGGGGTGGCTAAAAATCATACTCGGTGGGTGGCTAAAAACGCCTCTTCGGGGGGTGGCTAAAAACGCCACTTTTGCGGGGTGGCTAAAAACGACTCTCCGGGGGGTGGCTAAAAACGCCTCTCCGGGGGGTGGCTAAAAACGCGTCTCCGCGGGGTGGCTAAAAACGCCTCTCTGGGGGGTGCCTAAAAACGCCTCTACGGGGGGTGGCTAAGAACGCCTCTCCAGGGGGTGGCTAAAAACGCCTCTCCGGGGGGTGGCTAAAAACGCCTCTCCGCGGGGTGGCTAAAAATCATACTGGGGGGGTGGCTAAAAACGCCTCTTCGGGGGGTGGCTAAATACGCCACTTTTGCGGGGTGGCTAAAAACGACTCTCCGGGGGGTGGCTAAAAACGCCTCTCCGGGGGGTGGCTAAAAACGCGTCTCCGCGGGGTGGCTAAAAACGCCTCTCCGGGGGGTGGCTAAAAACGCCTCTCCGGTTGTGGCTAATAATGCGTCTCCGCGGGGTGGCTATAAACGCCTCTCCAGGGGGTGGCTAAAAATGCCTCTCCACAGTGTGGCTAAAAACGCCTCTCCGGGGGGTGGCTAAAAACGCTTCTCTGGGGGGTGGCTAAAAACGCCTCTCTGGGGGGTGGCTAAAAACGCCTCTCCGGGGGGTGGCTAAAAACGCTTCTCTGGGGGGTGGCTAAAAACGCCTCTCCGGGGGGTGGCTAAAAACGCCTCTCCGCGGGGTGGCTAAAAACGCCTCTCCGGGGGGTGGCTAAAAACGCTTCTCTGGGGGGTGGCTAAAAACGCCTCTCCGCGGGGTGGTTAAAAACGCCTCTCCGGGGAGTGAATAAAAACGCCTCTCCGGGGGCTGGCTAAAAACGCCTCTCCGGGGGGTGGCAAAAAACGCCTCTCCGGGGGGTGGCTAAAAACGCCTTTCCGGGGGGTGGCGAAAAACGCCTCTCCGGGGGTGGCTAAAAACGCTCTAACCCTAACCCTAACCCTAACCCTAACCCTAACCCTAACCCTAACCCTAACCCTAACCCTAGCCCTAGCCCTAGCCCTAGCCCTAGCCCTAGCCCTAGCCCTAGCCCTAGCCCTAGCCCTAACCCTAACCCTAACCCTAACCCTAACCCTAACCCTAACCCTGACCCTGACCCTGACCCTGACCCTAACCCTAACCCTAACCCTAACCCTAACCCTGAACCTAACCCTAACCCTGAACCTAACCCTAACCCTAACCCTAACCCTAACCCTAGCCCTAGCCCTAGCGATAGCCCTAGCCCTAGCCCTAGCCCTAGCCCTAGGCCTAGCCCTAGCTCTAGCCCTAGCCCTAGCCCTAGCCCTAGCCCTAGCCCTAGCCCTAACCCTAACCCTAACCCTAACCCTAACCCTAACCCTAACATTCACCCTCACCCTCACCCTAACCGTAACCCTAACCCTAACCCTAACCCTAACCCTAACCCTAACCCTAACCCTAACCCTAACCCTAACCCTAACCCTAACCCTAACCCTTACCCTGAACCTAACCCTAACCCTGAACCTAACCCTAACCCTAACCCTAACCCTAGCCCTAACCCTAGCCCTAGCCCTAGCCCTAGCCCTAGCCCTAGCCCTAGCCCTAGCCCTAGCCCTAACCCTAGCCCTAACCCTAACCTTAACCCTAACCCTAACCCTAGCCCTAGCCCTAGCCCTAACCCTAACCCTAACCCTAACTCTAACCCTAACCCTAACCCTAACCCTAACCCTAACGCCTCTTCGGGGGGTGGCTAAAAACGCCTCTCCGCGGGGTGGCTCAAAATGCCTCTCCGGAGGGTGGCTAAAAACGCCTCTCCGCGGGGTGGCTAAACACACCACTCCGGGGGGTGGCTAAAAACTCGTCTCCGGGGTGTGGCTAAAAACGCCTCTCCGGGGGGTGGCTAAAAACGCCTCTCCGGGGGTGGCTAATAACGCCTCTCCGGGGGGTGGCTAAAAACGCCTCTCCGCGAGGTGGCTAAAAATCATACTCGGGGGATGGCTAAAAATGATTCTCCGGGGGGTGGCTAAAAAGGCCTCTCCGGGGGGTGGCTAAAAACGCGTCTTTCCGGGGTTGTTAAAAACGCCTCTCTGGGGGGCGGTTAAAAATCATATTCGTGGGGTGGCTAAAATCGCCTCTCCGGGGGGTGGCTAAAAACGCCTCTCCGGGGGTTGGCTAAAAACGCCTCTCCAGGGGGTGGCTAAAAACGACTCTCCGGGGGGTGGCTAAAAACGCCTCTCTGTGGGGTGGTTAAAAATCATATTCGTGGGGTGGCTAAAAACGCCTCTCCGGGGGGTGGCTAAAAACGCCTCTCCGCGGGGTGTCTAAAAACGCCTCTCCGGGGGGTGGCTAAAAACGCCTCTCCGCGGGGTGGCTAAAAATGCCTCTCCGTGGGGTGGCTAAAGACGCCTCTCCGCGGGGTGGCTAAACAAGCCACTCCGGGGGGTGGCTAAAAACTCGTCTCCGGGGGGTGGCTAAAAACGCCTCTCCGGGGGGTGGCTAAAAACGCGTCTCCACGGGGTGTCTAAAAACGCCTCTCTGGTGGGTGGCTAAAAACGCCTCTACGGGAGGTGGCTAAGAAAGCCTCTAGAGG